>NC_048559.1:1092029-1095998 GCF_902806685.2 Maniola hyperantus | reverse complement strand
TGAGACTCTGAGATTCTGAGACTGATTTTTATCTGACAACGATCGCCTTAAGAAGTTAACAAACCGTGTTAGAATGTACATGTCGATAAATTACGATTGTACTGCGGAACCCTCAGTGCGCGAGTCTGATTCGCACTTGCCCGGTTTTTTCGTTTTAATTTCCTATACTTACGTTGATCACTGGGGTATAACAAAGATGTGAATTTATATACAAAAAGAGAAGCTGATTGACTGACTGATCTATCAACGCACAGCTCAAACTACTGGACGGATCGGGCTGAAGAACTTCAGCCCGATCCGTACGATCCGATTATAACGCAGACATCCGCTAAGGAAGGATTTTTGAATATTCAATCCCTTAGGGTGTAAAATAGGGGTTTGAAATTTGTGTAGTCCAGTCGCGAACATAAGCTAGTTTAGTAATCTAGATACATTTAGGCTCAGTAAATGGTAATTTTCAGTTCCAATCGAGATGAAATGTAGTCGATACTTCACTGGCTGATGAGATTTTAGCTGCCTGCAATATACGAAGCAATGTTTGGATGCGGCAGTAATGGACCCATTTAAATTTATATAGCTACTAGCGAACGCTCGGTTGAGCGTTGCAATGCGCATCGCATGCCATCTATTTTATATTAATGGAACTAAATCAGACACATTTCTGCGAGTATTATCTACAAGCCCGCTATTTGAAAAAACCTCGTTTCGGCGTTCAGTGATAAAATATGGCAATCGACGGAGTAAGTGATCACAATCAAAAAGTATTCAATGATAAAATGTTGTAAATGATATATTTTCCGAGACATTTCAGTTTAAAACCGTAAAAAATAAAGCATTCATAATTTTTAACTCAAATATCTCAGAAAGTATATCATTCACAACATTTTATCACTGGTCACTTTGATTTTAATCATTCAGTCTATCGATTGACACATATTTTATCAATGCTTGCCACCAAAATGGCGGACTTGTAGGTTTAATGCCCATTAGAAGTCCAAGTAAATGAAGTTGTAAACAAAAGCTAGTCTATATATAATATTATAAAAGGAAAAGCTGACTGACTGACTGACTGATGTATCAACGCACAGCTCAAACTACTGAACGGATCGCGCTGAAATTTGGCGTGCAGATAGCTATCATGACGTAGACATCCGCTAAGAAAGGATTTTTGAATATTCAATCCCTTAGGGTGTAAAATAGGGGTTTGAAATTTGTGTAGTCCACGCGGACGTAGTCGGGGCAAAAAGCTAGTCTAGTATAAAATTCAATTCAATTTCAATTTATTTAATAATTGTTCACAAAAATGACTTTTACAATTTTACTTCTTAAAAATAATTCCCAATATTATGCTAGTTAACAATATGTGATCCTGTCAAAGGAGTGAAATAAATGAATTGAAAATGAAACATGAAATGAAATAATGATTCTATCTTTGACTTCAACTCTTCAACGAGCCTGCAATATACGAAGTAACATTTGGATGCGGTTATGCAGACAGAGCTTGCCAGAATGGCCGTTTCGGTTCGTCCGTAGTTGTTAGCACTAAGAGTTATGGACCCGTTAACATTTTCAATATACTCCGAATTCCAAAATAACATTTTATTGAAACGTTGTAAATAATAGTTTTCAATTTGCCGACCTAGTGATAAAACCAATGTTGAACATTATTTTTTATCATCTATCAGCTATCTATCTAATCCTAATATAAATAAAAATGAATCGCTGAATGTGTTGCTAAGCGCAAATCTCGAGAACAGCTGAACCGATTTCGCTAATTCTTCTTTTATAGTATTGAAGTACGAGAATGGTTCTAACGGAGAGATAATTTAAAGTAATTCAAAAAAATTAAAGAATCGACTGTTAGGCGGTATGAAGTTCGCCGGGTGAGCTAGTTAACAATGAAAATAATTAAAGTGCCCATGTAGTACATTATAATACCTACGCGACAGATCGAATTGGCAATCGGGGAGGGAACGCCCCGCATATTGCATAGCCCCCGCGCTAATCCAGTGCGGGCGAGCACGGGTGACATGCGGGTGGGCGGGGTATCCCCCCGCCACATACCCCGATTGCCATCTCAACCTATCGCGGACTATACATTTATAATAAAATGTTACCATAGTTAGAATAAATAAGAAAGAAAGAAAAGACGTTTATTTACCAAACTGTGCCACACGACATCACATCTTATATCTAAGATGTGGTTTTTCCGGCGCTTCTTCCACCTGAGCATAAGCCCAACGCACTTCAAGCAAAAGAAGCGCCGGAACAAAATAAATAAGAATGGCAACCTCGCACGGGAAAGCGCAGCACCCCCCACTAGGTGGATAGACGACATCAAACAAGTCTCAGGGTGCTACGGGACTCAGACGTCGCAAAACGGTGGCTAATGGAATTCCCTACAAGAGACATAATATGTCCAGCAGTGGACGTCTATCGGTTGATAGTGATGATGATGAACCCTAAAAACGTTTGCGGAACTCATATATTTCCCGTACAGAGTCCCCATCGTACCATAAAGTACCGCAGTTGGCCGATCATGTGCAAAGTTCGTATGATTTTGGCGAGGACGCGTGCCAAAATGGCTGTTGCATTCGCCATAGTTATAAACTTTAAGTTTTGGCCCCACAATATTAGTCAATGGAGGTGAACAACTTATTAAAATTATATTGTACGGAACAAGCCAAAAGTTGCTTGGTATAGGTAGACCAGAATCTCATGAAAGATACGGAAATGAAATTCCAAAGGTAGCAACACTGGACTCTGTGGTGAATTATTAATATTCGCCACAGAGTACTATGTACATCATCATCATCATCATCATCCAGCACCTTGGGACCCCAACGTCTATCGGTTGTACGAACTATGTGCCCTGACCATTGCCACTTCAGCTTCGCAACCCGTTGAGCTATGTCGGTACTATGTACATAGGATATTTTAATTTGGACGCGTATAGGACGCCTGTTACGCGTTTCGGGGAGAAGCTACTTGTTTTACCTTTTAAGTCAGTTAAGAAAAAATCGATTAGTGCAGCAGTTAGACAAAATTAGTAAACTACCATATCCGTCATAATTATGGCGTCGAAGGGATCTCAGTAGCATCGAAGTGTCTATAGTGGCTCCCTCAGTTCATATCCGCTCGATTGATGACCAAAATGTAACTTTGAAGTTTCAATACATGAATATTTATACGTACGTCGAATTTTCAATATAATATTAGGTATGTATAATGCGCGACAGGTCAAAATAGCAACCAGAGTGGGAACGCCCTGCACACTCGCACAACCCCCGCACTAACCCGGTGCGGGCAGAGCGAGTGCGGGTGTTGTTAAAATTCAAATTAATCAAATTAATATTGAAACCAATATCGAGATCTCATTAAACAAACCACATGACACGTATCCAAAATCCAATTCAATTGAATAATTGAATTTTGATTTTATATTTTTTAGTTATTTTATAACCGCTATATATCTGATGGTTAATTAGTATTTGGTGATCGTGTTTTGGTAGACCTCATATTTTAAAGTAGGTAAATGTGATGACATTTTAAATTGAAACCGCAAAAATTATCGAATCTCTCTCAAATATTTTAAAAATTCTAGCGGTAGCCCACGACTTCGTCCGCGTGGACTACACCAATTTCAAACCCCTATGTGACCTATTATAGGAGTTGAATTTTCAAAAATCTTTTCTTATCGGATGTCTACGTTGTAATAGCCATAAATGCTTTCATCCCGACCCATCCAGTAGTTTAAGCTGTGCGTTGATAGATCACTCAGTCAGTCAGCTTTTTCTTATATATACCTACCTATTTAGAGTAGCTTAGGCTCACGACTTCGTCCGTGTGGACTACACAAATTTCAAACCCCTATAATATTACTCCGTCGCGATTGAATTATCGAAAATCCTTTCTTAGCGGATGTCTACGTCATAATAGTTATATGCTTGCCAAATTTATTTTTACCCC